>NW_019942502.1:707500-750000 GCF_000648675.2 Cimex lectularius | reverse complement strand
CATTATATAAATTCATTTTTATCACATCCTATATGTATTTGTAAAATGTAAACAATGTTTATAAATCCTAGGCCCTGAAGATGATCTCAATAAAGATCGAAACGTTGGCAGAATAAAGAAAATGCTTTTTTAAAACCTACGTCACACCCGACCGCAGCTCACGATCTCCGAATAATCTTAGATAAAAAGAATAATTCATTCGAATAATTAATATGGTCAATTATGACCACTAAGCAAATATGGATTAATTTAAATCATTGTTGAACGTAAAATACTTGTACTTGTCATCGATCCTAAGGGAGGATAATGCATTATAAGCTAAATGGTGAAGGATCAGTCGCAAATGAAGGAATATTTTGAACATAAATGGACCAAGTTTCTGTGATTTTAGCCATCACAATTTTCTGGGAAAACATCACAAGTCTGGAGAGCATAATTTATTCTAATCCATTAGAGTTCATGGTCCGATTGACCAAATAACTTCTTTCAATTAATTAAATTTTATGTAAGGTATTGGTTGAGATAAAAAAAGTCAGTGTCACGAGCGGATTCGAACCCACGGCCTTCGACTAAATTCGCCGTTGCGCTACCACTTGAGCTATCGTTACTTCGATCCACTCTGACACCAACTTCCCATCACGAGCTGAAAGTCATTGGTTCGAATCCCGCTCGTGACAATGACTTTTTTATGTGAACCAATACCTTACATAAATATTTATTTAGAAATCGTGAGATGCGGTCTGGTGTGATGTAGGTTAGAAAATTTTTTTTTTATCGTGCGAACGTTTCGATCTTTATTGAGCTCATCTTCAGGGCCTGGGATTTGCAATCATTGTTTACATATAACAATTACATTTTGGATGTGGAAAAGTGAATTTATACAATGCAAAATATATATTTTTTGTATATTCAATCATAAAGCCCCTGAAGATGATCTCAATAAAGATCGAAACGTTGGCACGATAAAGAAAATGTTTTTCTGAAACCTACATCACACCAGACCGCATCTCACGATTTCTAAATAAATATCGATTAACGGTCACTAATCACCACACACACCTTACATAAAGTTTAATTTATTCTAATAAAATCCAAATTTGTCTAAGATAGTTAATCATTGTTAAATCGTACATATTGCACATAAAAAATTAGACTGAACATTTAAGAGTTTGGTCTTGAAGTTGGGTTAATTTAATTGATTACTTATTGCTTTTACTTATTTATTAGAGTCAATGATGATAATTAACTAAGGTTCTAGAATGAAAAAAAAAGTTTAAATAAAAGATATATGTAATCAACATGATGTTTTCGTTTTTTTTATGTTTATTGAATCCAAAGTTGTATAAGGAGGGGACGAGTGTTACATATCGTGTAAATCAAGAGGAGGGGCCAAATAGAGAGATCCTACTTAGAAGGCTATGGCACATCCAGGCTATAACAATAGATCAGTCGACCCTGCACAATTCCAACGAGTGCTCCTATGTCCACTACTTCAATTCATATTACCCGAGAATTACTCCCCTCCCACCGTTACCGCTAGGCCATAATTTTTACCCTAGTACTTTTTCAGCCGACGATCGGATGCCATCACTCAACCCTCCGGTTTCTCCGTTCGCACCCCCTTGTCAAATAAAGATGTGAAAAATACAACGTAAAGTGATTAATCGTTCGTCTCGCTCGCCCTTTCTCCGGCCTCATTTCAACCAAAGGGTAATATGTCCAAGGGGAATGATTCCTGCTAAAATATGATACAGATATTAAAAGTAAAAATTGAATTTCCTTTCAGAACTGGAACGACCATTAACTGTAACGAGAGAGAATTGGTGATAAAAATTAGTCGATTTCTTCTCAACCACTAAATACAGTAAAATGCATTATATACATATATGCGTAGGAGAAAATTGAATACGTAGACACAGGGTGTTCGACTACTCGAGTTACAAACTATCTCAATAGATTCTACATTCAAAATGGAACCAAAAAGTCCTAATTAACTATAGTCCGAATCTCAACAGTTTCGGAGTTATTCCCCCTTTTCTGATTTTTTTTATTTCACGACGTTGCTTTAAATAAACAATGATAACTCCTAAACAAAAAAGTTTTGGACAAATTCGTTGATACCATTAAAAACTACGTTCAATTTCCAATAAGATGTGATCAATCCTAAACAATATAAACGTTGATGAAATAATTGTTTTAGTAGCCGGAACTTTGAAAAAAAAATTACCTTTTTGTTTAGGAGTTATTATTGTTTATTTGAAGCAAGGTCGTGAAATCCTAAAAAAATCAGAAAAGGTTTTTTTATGATTTCACGACCTTGCTTCAAATAAACAATAATAACTCCTAAATAAAAAGGTAATTTTTTTCAAAGTTCCGGCTACTAAAACAATTATTTCATCAACGTTTACTTTGTTTAGGATTAATCACATCTTATTGGAAATTGAATGTAATTTTTTAGTATCCGGAACTTTGAAAACAAAATTACCTTTTTGTTTAAGAGTTATTATTGTTTATTTGAAGCAAGGTCGTGAAATCGTAAAAAAATCAGGAAAGGTTTTTTTTAAGATTTCACGACCTTGCTTCAAATAAACAATGATTACTCCTAAACTAAAAGGTCAACATTTTGTTTTCAAAGTTCCGGCTACTAAAAAAACTACATTCGATTTCCAATAAGATGTAATTAATCCTAAACACAGTAAAGTTTGTGAAATAATCGTTTTAGTAACCGGAATTTTGAATTTTTTTTTCCCTTGAAAGTTGAAAAACTAACTATGCTGATTCTAAACTACTATTTCCAAACCTAGCAACCAGCAAATTTCAGAAAACGTACTCCATTTAATATCCTTTTTAGTGGTGTAATTTCTTTTTTAATTACTTTTTTCAAAGATGAAGAAATTGATGGAGGAAAGGAAAAAAACCTTGGTTGACGGATTGGGAAGGTGGAAAATTTAAAAAAAGGAGAAAAACCTAAGGAAATTTTGAATGAATTTATTAAACTTTTTTTTTAATATGGATTCGTAACCGAAATAGTGCAAGTGTTTACTTATTAAAAAAGAAAAAATATTTTTCAAAGTTGAAAACATTACTACCGTGATTCTAAACTATTATTTCCAAACCTAGCGACCAGCAAATTTCAGAAAACGTACTCCATTTAATATCTTTTTTAGTGGTGTAATTTCTTATTTCAAAGATAAAAAAATTGAAGAAGGAAAGGAAAAACCTTGATTGACGGATTGGGAAGGTGAAAAATTAAAAAAAAGAAAAAACAAGGAAATGTTGAATGAATTTATTAAACTTTTTTTTAATATGGGTTCGAAACCGAAATAGAGCAAGTGTTTACTTATTTAAAGAAAAGAGAAAATATTTTTCAAAGTTGAAAAAAGTGCTACGGTGATTCTAAACTATTATTTCCAAACCTAGCGACCAGCAAATTTCAGAAAACGAACTCCATTTAATATCTTTTTAGTGGTGTAATTTCTTTTTTACTTACTTTTTTCAAAGATAAAGAAATTGATGAAGGAAAGGAAAAACCTTGATTGACGGATTGGGAAGGTGAAAAATTAAAAAAAAAGAAAAACATAAGGAAATGTTGAATGAACTTCTTAAACTTTTTTTTAATTTGCGTTCAAAACCGAAATAGTGCAAGTGTTAGTGACCTACGGTGGGTTCGAATCCCGCTCGTGACACTAACTTTTTATCTCAACCAAGATCTTACATAAAAAGTACAATTAATTGAAATAATTAATATAGTCAAATAGACCAGTAAACATAAATGGATCAAATATGTATTTGTCTTTTTTAAAGTAAATGTGTATTTAGATTAGTAATTGTAATAATAGTCTAGTCAAACAATGAGTCTGTGCCCTACGCCTGTTTTGGAAAATTTTAATTTTTATCCTATTACAAGTGGTTTTTTCTAAATAATTTGTTCTGCACTATTTATTTATGTAGGCTAAATTTACAAACTCTATATATTTAAAGTCCTCTGCCACAAGAAAGTGTAATGGCCCTAGCCATTTTCCCTTGTATTTACTTTTAACAATTTATGTAACACATTTATTAAATAGGCTTTAACCAGCACTCAACGTGTAGCGTAAGCCTATTGATTAACATCAATTACTTTATTTAATTTTTAATTTTAATAATTATAATGTTTAATTTTTAGAGGGCGTTCCGTGAAAAAAGCTCAATACTTTAGGAAGATAGTATAAATCCTTTTTTTTCCCATCCTACATGTAATTGCAAAATTTAAGCAATGTTTATAAACCCCAGGCCCTGAAGATGATCTCAATAAAGATAGAAAAAAATTATACAATTCTAGAAAATTTTAGATTAAAAAAATGAATTTATACAGTGCTAGAAAATTTTAGATTAAAAAAAAACTTTTTTAATCTAACATTTTCCAGTATTGTATAAATTCATTTTTTAATCTAAAATTTTCTAGGATTATATTATTTTTTAATATTTTATTTATTTATTTTTTTAATCTAAAATTTTCTAGCATTCTATTAATCCTTTTTTCTTATCCTACATGTAATTGCAAAATTTAAATAACGTTTATAAATACCAAGCCCTGAAGATAATCTCAATAAAGATCGAAAAAAATTATACAATGTTAGAAAATTTTAGATTAAAAAAATGAATTTATACAGTGCTAGAAAATTTTAGATTTAAAAAAAAAACTTTTAATATAACATTTTCCAGTATTGTATAAATTCATATTTTTAATCTAAAATTTTCTAGGATTATATTATTTTTTAATCTTTTATTTTTTTAATCTAAAATTTTCTAGCATTGTATTAATCCTTTTTTTCCCATCCTATATGTAATTGCAAAATTTAAATAACGTTTATAAATCCCAGGCCCTGAAGATAATCTCAATAAAGATCGAAAAAAAAATTATACAATGCTAGAAAATTTTAGATTAAAAAAATGAATTTACACAGTGGTAGAAAATTTTATATTTAAAAAAACTTTTTTAATATAACATTTTCCAGTATTGTATAAATTCATTTTTTTAATCTAAAATTTTCTAGGATAATATTATTTTTTAATATTTTATTTATTTATTTTTTAATCTAAAATTTTCTAGCATTGTATTAATCCTTTTTTTCCCATCCTACATGTAATTGCAAAATTTAAATAACGTTTATAAATCCCAGGCCCTGAAGATAGTCTCAATAAAGATCGAAAAAAATTATACAATGCTAGAAAATTTTAGATTAAAAAAATGAATTTATACAGTGCTAGAAAATTTTAGATTTAAAAAAACTTTTTTTATATAACATTTTCCAGTATTGTATAAATTCATGTTTTTAATCTAAAATTTTCTAGGATTATATTATTTTTTAATCTTTTATTTATTTATTTTTTAATCTAAAATTTTCTAACAATGTATAAATCTTTTTTTTTCACATCCTACATGTAATTGCCAAATTTAAACATTGTTTATAAATCCCAAGCCCTGAAGATGATCTCGATAAAGATCGACAAAAAATTATACAATGCTAGAAAATTTTAGATGAAAAAAATTAATTTATACAGTTAGAAAATTTTAGACTAAAAAAAAAACTTTTTTAATCTAACATTTTCCAGTATTGTATAAATTCACTTTTTTAATCTAAAATTTTTTATTATTGTATAAATTCATTATTTTCACATCCTACATGTATTTGTAAAATTTAAACAATGTTTATAAATCCCAGTACCTGAAGATGATCTCAATAAAGATCGAAACGTTGGCACAATTAAGGAAATGTTTTTCTAAAAACCTACGACACACCAGACCGCATCACACAATCTCCGAATAATCATGATGACAAATGTAGTTCTACCATAATAGAGGAAAGTATGGAGGAGTGAAGTTAAAATTCTGTGGAAAATTTCGAAGTGCAGTGGAGGTAATTAGGCTATGTCTAGGTTATTTTTGGACGTGGAAATTTTTGTATGTCATACTTTACTTCAAAATTAAGGTTTAGGAGGAATGTTAGATGAGATGAGGTAGTGTATGGCTTGTTATGAGTAGTATAATTCTTCTACCTCAATTGGCCATATTTAGGCTGACAGTTAAGTAAAAAAATTTCCGTATCAAATGGCAAAATGTTCATAACAAGACAAATTATCCGTACTTTTCTTCGTCGCTTTATCTAATTTCTTTGCGTATATAAAAAATTCGTCGTTGTATACAAATAAAATCTTCTCTTGAGCGTGACGAGAAAACTTGACAAAGCGAGCCGTGTCAGTAACGATTATCACCGAGGATAAATACAACTCTGAATCAATTAAGTCCGATCCGTTTGAACTTTATACACTGGTTGAAATCTGGGCGCCTGGCCAGCTAAACCAGAAAAGGGTTCAAATGAAATTGATCAAACGTCCGGACCACCTCCCTATAAATACCTTTAATAACTAGTTCTAAATATGCGTCGAAATTGTTTATTTTAGCTCTGTGGACAACATAAAACACGTATGAATTAAAAAGGTTTCATGTAAAAAAAAATATATATATGAGAAACTATTAGATCAAAAACGTCCTAACCTACAGGTAAAGTTTACCGGAAATATATTAACTTTCACAATTGAATTTTCTTGTTAGTTTAAAATGACAAAAAAAGGCATTTAGCGTCTGGAGTTTAAAAAATTCCTTAGGTAGCTAAGGGCAAGTTTTAATTAATTAAGCCACCAACGGTCCAAAACTTAATATTGAGTGCTCGTGATATTTAAATAAATCTTAATTTAATTAAAATGCGCTGGTCATTAATTGGAATTGACTTCTAACTTACTGTGTTTGTACACTTTGTGTCCAGAATTGACTCGAATATCAATTAACCACGGTCATAATATAGACTCAACGACAAAAACAGCCAGAACTTTTTTCCGTAGTAACTAGGTATAAAGATTAATAGTTGACATAAAGCATAATCGCATTATTAATAGAGTGACTAACACTTTTACAATTTTTAGATAAAAAATTTAAAAAAGAATAAATTTGAGAAAAAATGTAATTATTAGAAATGATAAATGATGGAGTGAGTGTGGAGTTCAATCATTTTTAAAAAGATAATTCCTACTCACAGTAAGTTGTTTTGCAACGATCCGGATTTCGAGCCTTTTAGCTCATCATCAGGTTGAAGGACTTCTACAGCCACGTCTCTCGACATGAATTGCCAAAGTGAAACCGCTGATACCTCCGCCAACACGACGTTCCAATTATCAGCTGATTTTTTTAATGGCGCTCAATTTGAACGTGCGAAACGCGGAAATTATAACACAAATAAATATTATACTAGTAAATACTTAATATTATTAAATTACTATAAAAATAATAACAATTAAAATAATTAGTTTAATTATTTGGATGTTTGATATTATTTATGTACATATTTAAAATGGGAGGTAGATCAAAATCTGTTATATTATTAATGCATTTATCACCATGTTCAATTTTACATTTTTTAATTTCAAATTTCTCAAACCAATCTAATTCTTTCCCTTTGTTCAAACTATGTAACACTGTTGTATTTAGATATGAATTGAAATTATGTTTTGGTTCTTCTAGATGGTCCTTAAATTCCGAAAATTTGCTCGATTTAGGCAAGTGTTCTTTTACTCTTGTTTTTATTTCTCTACCGCTTTGTCCTATATATTTAATATCACAATCATTACAATTGAGTTGGTAAACCCCGCTTTTTGCCAAGTTGTCTACTTTGTCTTTAGGTTTCGAGAGGATGTTTTTAAGTGAACCCGTACTTCTATGAGATATTCTGAAACCTTCTTGTTTAAAAATTTTACTAATTTTTTCCGATCATTCACCAATGATTCCGTCACTGACATCTGAGAAAACATCTACACAACATACAGCAATGATCCCATTTGCACATTATGTAATGAGTAGGAGGAAACAGCCATTCATATCATCTTCGAATGCGAAGCAACAGCTCTAAGAAGATTTAACCTAACGTACAGAAAAAACTTAGGGAATCAAATTGCTGCAGCAACAGTCAATGACCTGGTACTTCTAAGAAGAAAGATTGAGTCTATTGCACTGAACTATGAAACTAGGAAGGTACAACAAGCCAGAAGGCTGCAGTGCCTGGGGAGTGCAAAACCCCGCTTCCTAGTATCCTTCTTCACCATACTATATTAAGTCAAAGTTACAGCTATAGTATATAAATATAAGCAAAATTAGGTGCAAAGGAAAAGAAAGTAAATTCCCTTTCCTTTCTTTTTCTTCCTCTCCAGGTAGGGAGAGATGTTACGATTTGTTAATATTAATTACGAATAATTAAGTTGGCTGTGGACATTAAGATGGCTCTGGACCAGCTGGGCATGCGTCAGATTTGCTCAGTATTAGCCGATATTCCATAGGGTAAGGTTGGTAAGATTACTGATTTATAAATATTATATTTTTTTGTTATCAAAGTGTTGCCAATATGTGGGCTCCTGTTTAGTAAATATATTTGTTTGTATTACACTTGTGTTTTCATTCTATTTATTTATTTTATTTTAAAGAAACTTTCACTTTTTTTTATTTCTAATTCAATTTTTAACAGTTTCGTGTTTCATAATTAAGTGGGGAAGTTTTTGAAATTATACGGTAAATTGAAGTTTTGTTCAAACTCCCTACTCGTTCGACCTCTTTTGTTAATTTTATATCAGCTAAATTTATTATAAAGCTATTGTTGTTATCACAATTATTATCAATATTACCTTTTTACTCTAAAATCTATCTCGGTAAATTTATTATTCAGTGTACAATTAAATTTGTTAAAAGTTTTAATGAAAAATATATTCTGATTTTGAACAAAGGGGTTTACAATATAATTTGGTAGATTCTGTTGCATCCTTTGTGTATTTCGAACAATTTGTCTATTAACCATATTCAGATTTCAGATAAATGTTTTAATGTCTACGTTTAATATATTACTCTTTAAATTGTCAATAATTTTTTGTTGTTTAATGATTGTAGGGCTTGTCATCCGAGTTATATACACATTTTACATTATTGTCAGTGGGGTGAGGTGGAGAGTTGGTGACAGGGAAGACAGGATAACTCAAGGGGTAGAGTAACGGCGTATTTAGCCGAAGGTCGTGGGTTCGAATCTCGCTCGTGACACTGACTTTTTTATCTCAACCAAGACCCTAGAAAGAATAATTGGTTGATTGAAAGAAGTAACTTGGTCAATTGACTACGAAAACGTAAATGGATTGTCTATAAAGTTGGGTTATACATCATTTGTCCGACAATTAAACAAAAACCACCACCTAAACCCTAAGCGTCTCCATACCAAAATTGTTTTCTAAATTATTGTAAAAAGGCATGACAATAAATATATTAGTATAAAATTTGACTTAGAAATTATGTTGAAGTGGATCGACTCTCAACGGTTAAATCGTTGTTTGTGGAACCTTCTGGAAAACGAATTTGTACAATGCTTGAAAATTTTAGATTAAAAAAATTATACAATGCTAGAAACTTTCGGATTAAAAAATGAATTAATACAATGCTACAAAATTTCGGATTAGAAAAAATACACACTGCTAGAAAATTGCAGATTAAAAAAATTTATACAATGCTGGAAGATGTTAGATTTAAAAAAATGAATTTATACAATGCTAGAAAATTTTAGATTAAAAAATGAATTTATACAATGCTCCAAAATTTTAGATTAAAAAAATGAATTTATACAATGCTAGCAAATTTCAGATTTAAAAAAATGAATTTAAAATGAGTTTATACAATGCTAGAAAATTTCTGATTAAAAAAATGAATTTATACAATGCTCCAAATTTTAGATTAAAAAAATGAATTTATACAATGCTAGAAAATTTCAGATTAAAAAAATAAATTTATACAATTCAAGAAAATTTTAGATAAAAAAATTAATTTATACAATGCTAGAAAATTTCAGATTAAAAAAATGGATTTATACAATGCTAGAAAATTTAAGATTAAAAAAATGGATTTATACAATGCTAACAAATTTCAGATTAAAAAAATGAATTTAAAATGAGTTTATACAATGCTAGAAAATTTTTAGATTCAATCAAAGTATTTGAGCTCACTCAAATGTTTGTTTTCTGTGTAGATGTGTCATTTTTGTTTGTCGTGTTTAGAGTGCCAGTGAGATATTGATGTTTTGCCATTTTTTTTATCTGAAATTTTCTAGCATTGCATAAATTCCTTTTATTTATTTATTTTTAATCTAAAATTTCTAGCATTGTATAAATTTATTTTTTCACATCCTACATATATTTGTAAAATTTAAACAATGTTTCTAAATCCCAGGCCCTGAAGATGATCTCAATAAAGGTCGAACGTGGCACGATAAAGAAAATGTTTTTCTGAAACCTACGTCACACCAGACCGCATCTCACGATCTCCGAATAATCGTTCTAAAAAATGAGACCTAGCGCAGGTCTATGATTTAAGGGATGGTTAGGGTATCCCAAGTGCCAGTGGACAGTCTAAAAATCTAATTCCATTTACAAACAATTTTTCTCAATGAATATCTGACCTATTGACTATTTGTACTTTTGCTGTGGTTTGATAGGCTCTACAACAAGAAAATACGGGTTGTAACAAAGCTAGTTTTGAGCCCGACAATTATCTATTCCCAGCCGGTACGAAATAGGAAAGCACATCGTGAAAAAAAAACCGTTTACCCCCTCATTAAATGGAGAAGGTTTGTAATTGCCTAATACCATGATAAACAGGACGGAGCAGAAGCGTTTCACCGGGCCTGTGGGTGCGTAATGATGATTTGTGGCTACGATTGGGGCTAAGTACACAGTGGCCAGCCCTTGATGTCTAGCAATGAATCAAGAGCCCCCTTTGCCCAAAGGGCACAAAGCCTACATCACACGTGTCCCACGGCACTGATTAACACGTGAATACTTCAGTGGGCTGGCCCTTTTCCTTGCCGGCCGCTTTTACGAGCCTTTATCAAATGAAATTTTCCCGTATAACGAAAAAAAAAATCCCTACGTAATTAATGTAATTAAAATGTTTTCTCGGCAATAGCTGACTGATCTTACAAATATATCAGATGATTCGCTGTGTAATATTGTAAAAAGCGCTAATTGGATCGTCCTCGGCCTTTATCTGTTCGAAACTTGGCAGACAACCTTTGGCACAACCCTCTCACTAACAGCATTAGCAAATGAGCAGAATTTACCTCATACGTTTGTACCTTTCTAAAAATAAAACGTCATTAAGCATGACAAATGGATTTTATTTCTATTCCATCTTGCCAGCTAGTACTGAAATTTCAGGAAAAGTACTTGAAAATACACACAAACAAACAATCGTAAACACGTCTCTTAAATATATAAATTATTTAGTCTTCTCACAAGGGAACGCTACGGAAATGAGACCAGCAATTTAATGAGAATTTTTTTGGTGTTACGAGATCGAAAGATTGGGCAAATATCGGATCATTCATGCCCATAGGCCCAAGGAGCAGAGAAAGAATTTTTTAGATCATTTCATTTTAAATTTATTGCCTTTGTTGTGAATATAATTCAAGGTTATTCCATATTAATCCATATATATATTTAGTAGTCAATCTGAACAAATAAATGATTTTGAAAAATTGTTAAAATAGAGTAAAATCTTAATGTTTTAGATTAAACAGAAAGCAAATACAAAGGAAAGACGAAACCACTAAAAAAGTTTTTTTTTGTAATAAAATTATGGAAATATTGGGTTGTCCGGAAAATAATGCAGGATTTTGGTATTAAACAAAAAAAAAGAAACTAGTTACTTTAAAGCAATGTTCTTTAATCAAAATAATATCCCATACTCTCAATACATTTCTCCCAACGTGTTGGTAACTTATTAATTCCGTCTGAGTAGAATTCAGAATTTTTAGAATTGATAAAGTCAATAAATGCATTTTCCAGTTCCGTTTGATTTTTGAATATTATGTGTTGTAAGTAGTGGTCCAGGTGTCTAAAAAAATGGTAGTCAGTAGGCGAGAGGTCCGGAGAGTAGGGTGGGTGAGGCAAAGTTTCATAGCCAAGCTCCAATAATTTTTGTGACGTTACACGTGACACATGTGGTCGAGCGTTGTCATGCAACAAAATGGGCCCTTTCCGATTGACCAAAGAGGGCTTCATTACTGCCAATTTCTGATGCATGGTATTAATTTGGTTACAGTATGATTCAGCATTGATGGTTTCGCCAGGATTTAAGAAGCTGTAGTGTATTAAACCAAATGAAGCCCACCATACCGTAACCATTACCTTTTTTTGATGAGTTGGGGGCTTTGGAGCTTCTCCTTTGTCGAGCCACTGTCCAGAACGTCTAGTGTTATCGTAGAGAATCCACTTTTCGTCACATGTAACAATTCTGGCCAGAAATGGGTCATTTTTGTTTCGACAAAGAAGTGATGCACAAACATCAAAGCGCTGATTTTTTTGGCGATCGTTTAATGAGTGTGGAACCCAATTTTCGAGTTTTTTCACTTTTCCAATCGCCTTGAGGTGGTCAGCGACGGTCGTTTTACTGACTTTGAGTTGCTCTGCAAGTTCTCGAACAGTTGTTTTGGGGTTTTCTTCCACCACTGATCGCAGAACATCATCATTAAGAGAGGAAGGCCTTCCACGACCTTCTTCATCTTCAAGGCTGAAATCTCCCTCCCGAAATTTTTTAAACCACCTTTGCACAGTGCACTCATTAACACAACCCTCGCCCCAGACTTGGTTAATGTTTCTAGCCGTTTGGGCTCCGCTTCGGCCGAGTTTAAACTCGTAAAAGAAAATCGTACGAAATTCTCGCTTTGACATTATAAGGATGACTGAATTATTTCCAAGTAGCGGAATGCTACAGAGGTAAACAAACAATATCATTTGGAAGAGGATTAATAAGTGTTGACATAATGAGTAATCCTGTAAACGTAAACAGAATATTTTATATAGATTTTTTTTAATGAAAACTTAAAATCCTGCATTATTTTCCGGACAACCCGATATAATGGAAAGTACTTTTTTATTTTATTTTATTTATTTTTTATTTTTGAAGAGGGTTTGCAACAGCAGGTATAAACCCTCAGGGTGCCAGTGTTTTTGAAAAAAGGCCATTTTGTAAGTATGTCGGGATTCGAACCCGGGACATTTACCTTACAGTGATGAGGGCCGTGTCAACGCCTAAACCGTACCCACCGACGCCCCCTGGAATCTACTTACTATAATTATCTTAATAACTTAGGAACCGTTTAACGAACAAATATCCATATATGTTTAGCGATCATAATTGATAATATTAATTATTTCAATTAATTATACTTTTCATCTAAGGTCTTCGTTGAGATGAAAAAAATAGTGTCACGAGAGGGATTCGAACCCACGACCTTCTGTAAGCCGGTAAGCCGAAGGTCGTGCGTTCGATTACAGCTCGTGACACTAGTTTTTTCATCTCAACCAAGACCGTATGTAATAAGTATAATTAATTTATATTATTATCCTTGCAATTTTTCCGTTCAACTATAAAATAAAAGTATTATCTTTCATATAAAATGTAAACTAAAATCAATACATAAATTGTGAAAAAAAGCCATAAAAATCAAATAACTAAATAAAAACACATTTAGGGAAAATATGTTGTAAGGTCTTCTACACTATGCACTTGTTTTTCTTCAAGATTCCCTTTGAATTTTTTGCAGAGGTTTTCTTGAGGTATAGACTTTAGTTCTTTTGGAATTAAATGATAAAGCTTAATAGCTGGAACCTCACGCTTTTTAGCCGATTTTTTTTCAAGCTTGATTAATATGGAATATAAATTGTTCACTTCATAACTCTTCAGAAATGAATAAGGATATTCGTAATTTATTCTTATTCTATTAATTTTAATTAAATAAATTGATATATTCTTTTTAGTTAGGTGAAAAAAGGAAAAAGAAACCAAAACCAAACAAACATCTAAAAGATTCTCAAATTTTCTCTCCTTTTTGCCATTTTTCAAATGTCGTGAAATCTGTTTGATTCTCGGCGACAAATAAAATGACCACGGAGAGCTTTAGTGAGGATATACTTCATTTTAACTTATTAAATTCACTAGTTTTCGTGGTCCGCTTGACCAATTAATATCTTTCAATTAATTAAGGTTTTTAGTTGAAATAAAAAGTCAGTGTCCCGAGCGGGATTCGAACCCAAGATCTTGATGTCTTTTTTATCTCAACTAAAAACCTTAACTAATTGAAAGATATTAATTTGTCATGCGGACCACGAAAAATAGTGAACATTTGTTTTGTTATTTTTCAAAAGCTCTCAATTAAATTTCCCTTCAGTAAAAGAATAACAATTTCTAATAAATTTTAATGCAATTTATAATAAAAATAAAATAAAAATGATAGGGAAAGGAAATACTACAAAATTGGCAAGATCCCTGTTCATTTTTTAGCAAGTTTTGTCATTGCCTCTAGTAGATAGTAATTACGTTTGTACCTAGTATGTTTAAGACTCGATAATTTCAAATCTACATTACAAACTTTAACAAAAATGTACAGTGAATAAATCATTACAAGTCGACATTTTCAGAATAATAGTTTCCAAGATTGATTAAGCTTAAATGTTTTTTTGTAAATGAAGAATATTATTTGAATTCGTTTCAATTAATTAAGGTTTTGGTTGAGATAAAAAAGTCATTGTCACAAGCGGGATTCGAACGCAAGACCGGCTAAATAAGCCGAGGGAAAATTCAAAAGGTGGGGGTTGAGATGGGAAGTTAGTGTCTGAGTGGGTCGAAGTCACGATAGCTCAAGTGGTAGAGCAGCGGCGTATCAAGCCGAAGATCGTGGGTTCGAATCCCGCTTGTGACAGTGACTTTTTTATCTCAACTAAAAACCTTAACTAATTGAAAGATATTAATTGGTCATGCGGACCAGGAAAACTAGTGAACTTTTATTTTGTTATTTTTCGAAATCTCTTAATTAAATTTCTCTTCAGTAAAAAAATAACAATTTCTAATAAATTTTAATGCAATTATAAAAAAAAAAAAAATATCAAGCGGACCACGAAACCTCATAAAATTATGAGGTGATTAGTGACCGTTAATCGAGAATTATTCAGAAATCGTGAGATGCGGTCTGGTGTGATGTAGGTTTCAGAAAAACATTTTCTTTATCGTGCCAACGTTTCGATCTTTATTGAGATCATCTTCAGGGCTCAAAGTGTTTGTCTTCTGTGTAATTGTGCCATTCTTGCGTGTCGTGTTGAGAGTGCCCACGATTGTGCCAGTGTCGAAACGTTGGCAAGATAAAGAAAATGTTTTTCTGAAACCTACATCACACCAGAACGCATCTCACGATTTCTGAATAACTAATAAAATTATTTGAGTTGGTTGCATTTCACCATAAATCAACACCAGAAACTACCAATGAATGTAAAATTTCTTAATGAGCCATTTACATCTAACTCAGTTTGGTTGATGCTATATCGATGTTGATAGTTTTTTTTTTTTTTAGTGAGAAGGCAAATATGTTCATTCCATGACAAATTTTAACCTAAATAAAAACTCAAATATTTAACATTCTGTATATGGTTTTCAAATTCAACTATTTGTAATGTAAACACCACCCCAAGAGTTTTATTGCGCTTTCTATTTATTCTGCTTTGAACCAAACTGAATTCTAAAGCCTGTGCTGGTGATCGATGACCCCCAGACGCACACACACACGTTTTTCTTCGTTCAGTCTTGCCCAGAATTTTTTGCACAGATAAGCACAGGGTACTCTTGGATCTTGGAGTCAGCTCGGTTTATGATTCGAATTAGAGGAAAAAATTGCGCCCGAGTAGGCGTGATGATGGTGTTATGGTATATAGGTAGGTCAGGAATATAAATTATATAGAGGTCGGATAGATAGTATATCAGGATAAGATAATGAGAAGTGGGTACGACGCGTTTATGCTTAAATTGTAAACATGCTTCGGTGCCAGACCCTGTGCTACTTCTTTTAAAAACTGTAAATTTCTTTTAACAATTGCCTTTTCCTAGGTCAAGAACGCTGGGACACAGCTAATATTTTTCGACATATCACCAAAAAATGTTAAAATCAGTGATATCACATCCGTGGTGTCCCCTGATCAATACATAAAGTATAAATTGATGATTGTGTTTTTCTGAAAAGACCGACTAACATAAAAAAATTGATACATGAAATTTTCTTTCTCAAAACTTTTCTTTAAAAATCATGCGATTTTAAGAATGAAAAAACGCCAACTTTTCTCTTTTAATTTAAATTCGGTTTTGAACGAACGCAAACACTATCTGAATCTCGTCCTCGCGATTTACTAGAACAACGCGAAAATCTAATTATTTACGTATACGCACGTTAAAAAGTGGGCGTGGCACAAGCGCCCCGTGAATTACGGGCCTCGTTGGACTTGTTAATCAAGATTATACATATTCCGTCTAACAATTAGCCATCATCATATACATGAAACATGAACGCAGGTTCAATCGCAATCAAGCCAGGATTGAAAGCCCTCACACGACTCCCGACCCTCATTTGTATTCGCAGCTGGGAAATTATTTGAATAGGATACAAACTCGTACGAGGATTGAAACAGCTCCTTTTCATCGG
Organism: Cimex lectularius; assembly: GCF_000648675.2. Taxonomy (NCBI): domain Eukaryota; kingdom Metazoa; phylum Arthropoda; class Insecta; order Hemiptera; family Cimicidae; genus Cimex; species Cimex lectularius. The sequence goes on along the minus strand of NW_019942502.1, from coordinate 733,417 downwards.
TAAAATCTAAAAACTACTACTTATCAAGTCCAATGTATTTGTCTTAAAGCATAACAGACAATTACTATATATTCTCGGTTCGATCAAGTATCACCAAAAAAAGTTTCTTTAGAATCCTTGATCCCACGTCCTAGACTCCCCTGGTAATAATAATTATTCGGAAATCATGAGATGTGGTCTGGTGTGACGTAGGTTTCAGACAAATATTTTCTTTATCGTGCCAACGTTTCGATCTTTATTGAGATCATCTTCAGAGTCTGGGATTTACAAACATTGTTTACATTTAACAAATACATGTAGGATGAGGAAAAATTTGAATTTATACAATGCAAAAAAATATGTTTTATATATATATAAAGTGCAAGGTTTATGGGCCGACAAACAGCTGAGGTCATATCCGGCCCTCCGCATGTATTCGTTCTCTTTCCTGTCTTTCTCGCGTATTTTGTATTGAACTGCAGCCATTTGAGCATCTCGATCTGGTTACTGACTCTCTGCTTTTACTTGTATATTACGTCGTTATTTTAAAAAGCTAGCCTCTTGTTAGTACCTCAGGTTGTCAATTTAAGAATAGATACACAACATACAATACATAACATATATATCGCCACAAACATAAAAGTCTGGTCACATTCACTCCCCAGAGTACTCGATATTCCTCGGGGCGGGGTAAATAAACCCTTCCTTTCACGCAAATAAATTACGTTCATCCTAATGTAATAACATAAACACCACACAAACACGACACAAACACTTCAGACACAACATAAGCACAGCACAAACACACATAAACTATATACATTTGAAGATCCCTAGAGCCCTGAGGTACCGGTACAGCGATTTGTGCCCGTTGCCGTGCCCCAAGACTACGCACAGGTCCTACGATATTCCAAAATATTGCCTATAAACGTCGAGCCTTCTACAATTGAAAAGGTGCTCGACTGTTACTCTATCTTTGCATAATGGGCACCTTTGCGGTCGCTTTCCTGCTAGAAGGTGCCCGTGTGTAATCCTTGTATGACCTATGCGTAGTCTTGTCAGTATGACCTTTTCCCTTTTGACCCATTTTCCGTGAACCAGGGACCGACGTCTTTCTTAACCTGCCACAGTCTGGCAGGATTATTCCTATTTTGCCGAGCCCAGCGGTTTTTCCATTCTTCTTTTAATGTATTTGAAATTAATAACTTGAGATCCGCTGGGCGTATTTGTTGGGAAGCGTCATGGGGTCCTCTGGCTGCTTCTTTGGCCAATATATTTTATATTCAATCAAAGTATTTGTACTCATTCAAAGTGTTTGTTGTGAGTAGAAATATTTTGACTGAATATAAAAAATATATTTTTTCATTGTATAAATTCACTTTTTTCCACATCGTACATGTATTTGTAAAATTTAAACAAAGTTTATAAATCCAAGGCTCTGAAGATGATCTCAATAAAGATCGAAACGTTGGCACGATAAAGAAAATGTTTTTCTGAAACCTACATCACACCAGACCGTATTTCAAGATTTCCGAATAATCATCGACTAATGGTCACTAATCACAACACAAAATAATAATAATCTTTATTCACGGCATTAGCCATTTTACATCACATACAAATACATAACATGCAATACATCGTTTATGTTGGAGCAACACTCAAAGCGGATGTAATTTTATTTTTAAATTTTTTTAATTTATTACAGAATGGATCAACCTCTACTAAATTCATGAGCCTACATGTTCTGTTAATAGGTACTGCGAATAGATAGTATTACAATAAGGGTTAGAAAATAGATTTTTGTACCTAGTTAATTTCAAAGGAACATTTAAATAAACTAGTTGCCGAAGCCAGGGCTTTCTGTAACAAAATTTAACAATTTATGTGAGTTAAATTAATTAAGTGTGTGGTGATTAGTCACTCTCAACACGACACGCAAGAATGGCACAATTACACAGAAGACAAATACTTTGAGTCCTGAAGAAGATCTCAATAAAGATCGAAACGTTGGCACGATAAAGAAAATGTTTTACTGAAACCTACATCACACCAGACCGCATCTCACGATTTCTGAATAATTAAATTAATTAAGGTTTTTTTAAGTTCCACAAACAACGATTTAACCATTGAGAGTCGATCAAATTCAACATTATTTCTACGTCAAATTTTAAACTAATATATTTATTGTCATGCCTTTTTACAATAGTTTAGAAAACAATTTTTGTTTAGAGACGCTTAAGGCTTAGGTGGTGGTTTTGTTTAATTGTCGAACAAAAGATGTATAACCCAACTTTATAGACAATTAAATTCACTAATTTCGTGGTCCGCTTGACCAATTAATATATTATAATTAATTAAGGTTTTTAGTTGAGATAAAAAAGTCAGTGTCACGAGTGGGATTCGAACCCACGACATTCGGCTTGACACGCCGCTACTCAAGTGGTAGAGTAGCGGCGTATCAAGCCGAAGGTCGTGGGTTCGAATCCCGCTCGTGACACTGACTTTTTTATCTCAATTAAAAACCTTAATTAATTGAATGATATGAATTGGTCAAGCGGACCACGAAAAACAGTGAATTTAATTTATATAAAAGTATAACATCATAAATATCTTTTTTTATTTTAAGGGAGTAATTTCCATCACAGCCCTTAGTTCATCATAATTTATGTAGTCTATGTTTTGGTGTAATTTATAGGCTAAGAATCTTAAAAACCTATTTTGAACTTTTTCAAGTTTATTGATTTTTTTGAGATAACTTTGATACCAAACTGGAGGGTTGAACTCAAGAATAGAGCAATTGACAAGTATAGCGTTTTTATACAATTTATATTGTTGAAATCCTTGGTGTTTCTTTTTACGAATCCTATCAGTTTTACGGCTTTATTTACAATAGCATTTATATGATCAGTAAAAGATACAGTTGGGTCAAAGATGACTCCTAAACCTTTTATTGGTTTTTGCTAATTAAAATTTATGTCACAAATATAACTAAATATAATTGGATTAAAAATTCTATAAGAGCATATAATTTATTATAAATTATTTTTATCACAACAATTAGGTTGTTCAGTTCAAATGGATCAATAACACAATCCTTTAATAACATAATTACTCTATAGATCTTTAAATCATCTGCGAACAGCTTAAATTTAGACATTGAAAAACACTTGACAATGTCGGTGATGTAAATGTTGAAGAGAAGAGGTGAAGGATGGCCACCCTGAGGTACCTCGGAGGTAACACTAATGGCCCTTGACTGAATACCTTTCAAAGATACCACCTGTATTCTACCAGATAAATAGTCAATAACCAATGCAAGAAATTGCCACCTCTACCCAGCACTTTATGAAAAAGTAGGCCATCGTCTACGTTATCAAAGGCCCTTACGAAATCAGTGTAGATTGCATCTACCTGGTTTTTATTTTGAAAGGCATCGAGTATATCCTGTTGAAACGATAAGAGATTTGTTAGAGTTGATTTATTCTTGACGAAACCGTGTTGTTCATCAATAATATCTATAAACAATGGATTTATTTTTATATATATTAGTTTATCTAACATCATAGGGATAATAATTTGTTTATAGGTTTTTTATTAATTATACCGGCCATTTTTATTTTGTAAGATAAATTACGTTGACTAAGTACATCGTCTTTTAAAAAATTTTCCGTATTGTTAAACTCCTTTGGTCTGTATCAAACACATGTATTTTTTGCTGTACTAAATCAAAACTTTTTTTCAGAGACAATCCATGTACAAATTGAATGAACATGGCCAAAATTAAATATACCGACAGGGAAAGAATTCAACCCACTTGTAATATAACTTGATTTTTATATATTTTTATACATTAATCAAATTTTCGTTTTTTAACGTTTAATAATTGAGTTTTTGTTTAAAAAAGTTTAAAAAATGTACACTGCTAAGGAAAATAAAATAATAAATTAACACAAAAAGAAGGACAGATAAAATTTGTTTTAGATTTTTAATTAACGTTTCAATATCGCGTATTTCCTCCTCTTGTCTAGCGGCCCATAGACGATCAATATTATTGCACAATATTTTGGGTTGTGCAATTTAATTGATCGTGTGTAGGCGATATTGAAAGTTTGTGCAATACGTTGCATGATTGACGAAAAGTTGAAAATATATTGTACAACCTGGAAAATATTGTACCGTCTGTTGGCATTATTGTGCAATATCAGTCAGTTTGTGAAATATCAACAAGTGCACAAAATATTGCACAAACTTCAATATCGTCTTCAAACTATTCAAGTTCTTCAGAAATCGTGAGATGCGTTCTGGCGCATCTCACGATTTCTGAATAAGTATTGATTAACGGTCAAAAATTTGCAATTGTGCAAAATTATTGAACGTTAAGGGGCAACCGACAAATTATTGGACAATAATATTGACCGTCTATGGGCCGCTTAAGACCTTGATGTTATGCCGTAGAAGGTATCTTTGCACTGTGCGAGCACTGTCGTGCACTAGAATAGAATTGTCGCTGATTTCATTTAGGGTGGGCAACGCATGATGTTCCAAAATTTTATCCATATAGCGAGTAGCCGTCAAAGACAGTGAGAAGTCACTTCGGGAATAAGTCCGGACTTTAAGGATCCTCACGTGTTTCTACATCCAGGAGTACAAATGGTATGGTAGAAAAGGATATTAGGAAGCGGGATTTGTACCTTCTGGCTTATTGTACCTTCCTAGTTCCTTAGTTCAGTCAATAGACTCAATCCTTCTTCTTAGAAGTATCAGGTCATTGACTGTTGCTGCTGCAATTTGATTCCCTAAGTTTTTTTCCGTACGTTAGGTAAAACCTCCATTGAGCTGTTGCTTCGCATTCGAACATGATATGAGTGGCTGTTTCCTCCTCCTCACTACATAATCTGCAAATGGGATCATCGCTGTATGTTGTGTAGATGTTTTCTCAGATGCCAGTGACCGGTTAGTAGTCCTACCACTCCTCTGAGTTTGGCCATCTCCAATTACAGCAGTGTTTTTGCCAGGCTCGGCGAGGGTTGTTTCATCATAAGTTACTATGTCTAGCACCGCTGGAGTTTATCCACTTCTCCTTTTGTTTTGTTTGGATCCATTCTGCGATGGAGGATTCTATTTTTTTTTTTATCCCAAGTATAGGTTTGGAGCCTATGCACGGTCTTGCGGATCCTGCTCTGGTCAGACTGTCTGTTTTCAAGTTACCAAAAATTCCTCTATGCCCTGGCACCCAAGATATCATCAGGTTGTTGTGTTTCCCCAGGTTTTGGAAATTTTGGATGCATTCACTGACTAATTTTGATGTGATTCTTTTACATGCTAATGCTTTAATGGCTGCTTGAGTATCAGATCTTACGAGGATTGTTTTGTTAGTGTAACCTCTTTTAAGATTCCAGGGCACAAGCAATGATGGCATGTATTTCCGCTTGAAAGACCGAAGTGTACTTCCCTAATGAGGTTGATTGCTCATGTTTTGGGCTTGTACAGAAAACGCCTGATCCGGTTCCGTCGTTTGTTTTGGAGCCATCTGTGTACCATATCATTGTATCTGATGTTCTCCTGTGTTCTTCCTCTCCTTTATAGTCCATTGAGACTTTATAGGAAGTTGTGAAAATTGTTTCCGGGATCATATAATCAGACCCCATTTCTAATAATGGGTGTCTGATTTTGTTGATTATGGTCGTATGCCCGAATTGTTTAGTTCCTTTTCAATTTAATTGTTTCTGGAGCCTAAGTGAGCTTTTCCTAGCCTCTCCTTGTATGAATATTTCCAGTGAAGGTAGGTTTAGCAAAGTTTCTAATGCCTTTGTAGGGATTGTTCTCATTGCCCCTGTGATACATAGGTTTGCTAGTCTTTTTATGCTGCCTAATGTTTGGGAAGCTACTTTTTGTTAAGCTTTGTTCCACCAGATTAGTAATCCATAGGTTATTCTGGGTCTTATTACTGCCGTGTATAGCCAATAGGCCATTTTCGGTTTTAGTCCCCAAGATTTGCCTAATGTCCTTCTTGTGGGTACAAATGGTAACATATGTCCTTTGTAATTTTTCTAAGTCGCTAATCTCACCGACATGGAAAGGGGGCGAAACGACACTTGCATATTCGATATGCTGCACACGAGGGATTTATATTATTTTAACTGCCAAGACATTTATAAAATCTCCAGTCAACCTAGCAATAAAACCAAGATTGCGTAGAGCCTTACCTCGAATTGGCTTGATATGGTCACTGAAATCGCTCTTTCTTGTTAAAAAGTCACCAAGGTCGGAGATAGTGTCGACCTCTTCCAATCTCTGCCCATCAACGAAATAATCAAAACAATCAAAGTCACAAGGTAAGATATTTTTAGTAAATTACCTTGCATTTGCTACGTTCAAAGGGAGACACTAATTAATGAACCTGTACAGTTCGCCCTGTAAACCCAATCTTAAGCTGAAGACACAAATTTCAAAAATTTCAAATCTTACAATTCTTGAATATTCTACAGACATCATTGAAATAAACAAGAATTAATATTGGCACGGAGTGACAACCCTGTGGTACGCCAGAAAATGATGAAATCTTATCCGATACTGAGTTATTAACGAGAACAGAAAAAGAGCGGCCAGATTGAAATGATGCGATGAAGGATAACAAAGGATCTCCTGCTCCAAGGATTTTCAACTTAAAAAGAAGAATATCAATGTCAACTCTATCGAAGGATTTAGACAATTCTGTATATACAGCCTGAACATTTCGAATCTCAAGGGAATTAACAATAAAATCTTAATAATGAAATCAATTGATACTAGTGGATCTACCCGTTAAGAAACCATGCTGATTGATGAAGGAATAGAATGCAACATTTTGGCGAAAACGGAAGATTTACAATCAGGTCTGTAATTATCAATCAAGTAGGAATTAACTTTCTTATAAATGTATAAGATAATCCATTATTCTTTTTATGTAAGGTCTTGCTTGAGATGAAAAAGGTAGGGTCACGAGCGGGATTCGAACCCACGACCTTCGGCTCAATTCGCCGCTGCTCTAACAACTAGAGCCATCGTCACCGATCCACTCGGACACCAACCTCCCATCTCAACCGCAACTTTTGAATTTTCCATTCTTTTTGCCATTTTTGAAATGTCATGTAATCTATTCGATTCTCGGCGACAAATGTAATGGCCACGGATAGCTTTAGTGAAGATATATTTCATTTTACTTCTTAAATCTAATAGAGTGCTTGGTCCGATTGGCCAAATAACTTCTTTCAATTAATTGAACTTTATGTACGGTTGTGAACTGGCAAAAAAAAGGGAAAATTCGAAAGGTGGGTTGAGATGGGAAGTTAATGTCTGTGTGGATCGAAGTGACGATAATCATACATATTGCACATAAAAAATTAGACAGAACATTTACGTTAAAAATAGATTACACGATATTTGAAAAATGGCAATAAGGAGGGAAAATTCAAAAGTTGTGATTGAGATGGGAGATTGGTGTCCGAGTGGATCGAAGTCACGATAGCTCAAGTGGTAGAGCAGCGGCGTATTGAGCCGAAGGTCGTGGGTTCGAATCCTGCTTGTGACACTAACATTTCCATCTCAATCTAAACCTTACATAAAAATAATAATTAACAATTTGGTTCTTATAATTTTGTGTTAGTCCAAAAAGGCTAGAATAAACCGCACAGGACAGATTTAAAACGTCAACTGTGTATTTCTTTGGATTGTAATCCCATGACCGTTGAAAAACATGAGTAAATCCCCGTGCTAAAGAGCGAAACTGTGTATCCTTTTGCCGGGCGATATGCGAGATATATGAGAAGCGGGGTTTTAAGGGTTTACTCAAGTGATAAATGGTGATATCGGGCCGAGATATCTGCGCCGACCTATTGAGAGGATCTTGGCAAATGGAAGCGACCGTAAAGATGTAAATCAAATGGCCAGCCTGGGCCGGCTTAAATCTCGATAATAAAAAATATGGTCATTTCGGCCACATCAAAACAGCATACAAGACACTAGACCATCCATAAAATAAGGTAAATTACATTACCCCGTTAAATAGTCGAAAACGGAGCAAAATCTTTATTACTTTGATAAACGCTATATCGAAAAAAAGGATTCCAGTCGACTCTTGGTAGTTCGAAATTTGATTATTCGAATTTCTTTGTAATACGAACCCCTCAGGAGGTCACTTCGGTAAATCGACAAAATTCTGTGCATTTTGACAACTCAGTAATACGTAATATTTCAGTTAATTATTCTTTTTATGTAAAGTCTTGGTTGAGATGCAAAAAGCTAGTGTCACGAGCGGGATTCGAACCCACGACCTTCGGCTCAATACGCTGCTGCTCTAACCACTTGAGCTATCATGACTCGTACACTAAATCCCCATCTCAACCTACAGCCTTTCTAATTTTCCCTTAATTTTTTGCCATTTTTCAAATGTCTTCTAATCAAGATTCGATTCTCTGAGTATTATTAAAAAAATGGGGAGCTGTTAGTGAAGTGTTTACTTCTTTACTTATTATATTAATCCATTTATTTTTAGTGATCATAATTGATCATTTCATTATTTCAAAATTCAAATTTGAAAAATGTCAAAAATAAGGAAAATGCGAAAGGTGGTAGGTTGAAATGAGGAGTTGGTGTCCGATGGGATCGAAGTCACGTTAGCTCAAGTGGCTGACGGTATTAATTATTCTAGTTAATTATTCTTTTTATTTTAAGGTTTTTAATTAGGATGAAAAATTAGTGTCACTGGCGGGATTCGAACCCACAACCTTCGGCTTTGAACACATGGCAACAAGGGGTAAAATTCGAACGGTTGTAGGTTGAGACGAAGAGTTGGTGACCATAGCTCGAGCTGAAGATCCTGGGTTCGAATCCTACTCGTGACACCAATTTTTCATCTCAACCATGACCTTACATGAAAATAATAATTAATTTAAATAATTAATATGGTCAATTGTGAACGAAACATAAATGGATTAATATGAAATATTTTCCTTAACAGAGGGAGAAAAAGCATGCTGTTAATTGAAAAGGTCCTATCTTCAAAATTTGCACTTTTTCTTTATTATTTTTTTTTTTTAACTTTTTTAAAACACTTTTTCTTTCTTTATTATATTCCCGTAAATTTATTTCCCTACAGCCTAAAGTTTCTTTGAATTTTTTCTGGTTTTTTATATTCTGCGGTCTGTGTTTTGTCGATATCAGCACTGGTCAATTCGGAAAATCATTTAAAGAAACGACGCGAGGCCAAATTGAAACAAAAACCACCACGACTTTTTTTAAAATAATGCGTAACTAAATTAAATTTTACAGTCGATCTATTTCGACCTTTTTATTATTTTTACTACGTTTTATACATGTACGATTTAAGCAGTAACTTGGAAAAATGCATATCAACTCATAACATTTTTTTCCTCTTGATAATTCGAATTATTTTTGTGGTCCCTTGGGTTTCCAATTATCAAGATTCGACATGGCTGAATCATAATGTTGTATGTTAGTTCTTCTTGAAGTAAGGGTCAGCAGACAAAATCGATTTAAAAAAAACCCTGAGCTATAGGCTCCAGACCTTTGGATATGTTCCAGACTTTTGTATAACAATAACTTTTCGTTTTTTTTTGTGACTAGAAAGGTACATTTCACTATTTTGTACTAATACATATACTTACTAATTTTTTTAAGTTTTCAAACGTTAAATATTTATTAAATAGGCCATCTAATTTTTTTTCAACACGATTACATACATAAAATGGCAAAATTCGTTTAAAAAAACTCAAAGAAAATTCGACAACTATAAATAAAATGTTTATATCAATAAATTTATTTTCCCATTAAGTTTCATATATTTTTATGACTTTCTATAAAAATTAATATATATAGCATGCCATTTAAATTGACTTATGTTGTAGATAATAAAATAAAATCTGGTTAAATACCTAATTATATTTTACGATGTATATGGTTTTATTGAGTAAATAAAAATGTGAAAATAAAACCAACCATAAATTAAATATTTTCAAGAATGACACAATTAAATTTATATGATAGTTATTGTAAAACATGTTTTAATAACATTTATTTAAAAATTAATCCACTTATTAATAAAACATTATTTATAGATACTTATAATATTATATAATAATATTTTAGTTTATAAAATGTACGTATACAAATGTTTCAGTTTATAAAATAAGAGGTTCAAAAATAGGGTTAGGATCTGAATTAAATTTTCATAAAATAACTCCTCTCGAAAAGAAATTATTCCCAAGCACATGAGAAGAAAGAATTCTATTCGGGAGTCTTTCTCGATGTGGAACAGTCACCAGGATTTTCTGTGAAAACTCATCGGCATCCTCCGCCTTTTCTAAAGGGTGGACGCGGGAGTCCATCAGGGTAGCGAATTCGGCCCGCTACTGTTTCCCGTACCATCCCGAAACCAATTCTAACATACTCTGATGACACTTTTCAGTGTCATAGCTCACTAAACCCTCCAACGCACCTATATTTTATACAATGGTTCAAAAAATGGCGTATAAAACTGAACATCACAACGCCTGAAAATCTAACCTCTACTATCCGTCGCATCATTCTACCTCCATCTATTATAACCTGACCCCTCTTCCAAATAAAAAAAACCGTTACCTACAGCTGTATTTATACAAACGACTAATTATGAATTCCCATACAATATTCAAAAAGATAGATCTGAACCGATCATACCGATTACTTAAAAGACACTCTTCACAGCAAAATAATCTTATATTACTGAAAACTGAAACCATTATGAACATAAGGTGTAGAACTATGCTGTTTCCAACCGCACCATAATCCTACTAAATGTTCCCTTTTTAAATGAAGGTAACATCTTTCCTCTGTTCTTAAGAACCTTCCTAGACGTCAAAAAATTATTGGCCTCGAGACCTTCTCTCAGAGAGTGCGAGTAATTAAGTGATTTTTGATTTAGGAATACTATCAATAGATAGCTTCTCTGTTCGATGTTTTTCGTTGATTTTATCTTCTTTTTCTTTTTTCCCTTGCTATGTAACTTATTTCGATTTGGGCTGATTGTAAATACATATTTTTTTTGTTTTGGTATGGACTTGTTTTAATCCAGGTATATTCGTAAATTAATTTTACCCAACTTTTTCTAAAAACAATTTATTTATACATCATGATTCATCATGCAATATTTTTATGGTTCTTTTATGGGTCCATTAAATAAATTTATATACAGGTCTGGCATTAAAAACTGCCCTACCTTAGATTGAAAAAAAAGAAATGTTGTCAGTATGTAAATAAAAAGCGTGCCAAAAATAGGCATAGAATCGTAATTTGAATTTTATAAATAACTCCTCTCTAAAAGATATTAATTTTTATACAGTTTTCTGTGCGTATTTTTTATACTAATATCTAATCGGAAATTTAATTTACAAAACGTTCGTTAAACAAAAACTCAATATGTAACACTTGTAGTTATACTTCATATTTTGTCATGCCATTCAGAATTTTTATGATTTTCTATCCACAAAAATTAAATTCAGACCATCAATAGAAATTTATTTATTACAAACAAAATTAATTTATTTGACATTATTAAGAGGATGAAGGGTTAATTTTAGAAACTAGTTGACTCAATATTTCTTTTGTCAACAAATTGTAACATACTTTTAATACTTTATAATTTTCATTGTAAATTTATAACGTACTAATAATAATGTTCAAATGTATTGTTAATCATAAAATAATAAAGATATACTAGAACACCCTAAATGTATATTTATTTATTTATAGCTATATTACGATTTTTAAAAGTGGGATAAATTTTTAAATCTATTTTGACAAGTGTAAACGACTGCACTTTGTATGAATATATGGTAAGTACTTAAGAGTAAAAGATATCCAAGAATAGACATGGAATCTTAATTGGATGTTTTTAAATAACTCCTCTCTAAGAGATATTTTCTTAAAACGTTTATATACCAGTTTAACCGAGATATTACTTTTAACGTGCGTTTATTTACGTAAAAAAATGTACTTAATAACAAAAGTTTAATTAACACATCATGTTTTGTTCTGTAAATCGTAATTTTTTAAAGTTTTTCTACGGAACAATTTTTCTAAAAAAGAGACATCATTATAAAATTCACAAAAGAACAACGGTGCTTTCTATGACAGTCAAACTGAATAAAAATATTGGATTTATGAATATAAATTATGAGCTTTGTTACAAATAGGGGAGACATGTTAATTCTTCGAGCAATAAAACCGACATCGTTTTCCTAAATAACTTCACACTAAGCGATATTATTTGTTTAATGCTTTTATATCGTTTTCTATAGCCGACTCAACCGGGACCAATTCTTAAAAATATTTTGACAAGTGTAAATATTTATTTTGAAAAATTGCATCCTAACAAGCAAAAAATTAATATGAAAAATATGTCCTGAAAATCTAATTTTTACTAATGATTTCGTCTTTTTTATATCGTTTTATATAAGCGTCTCGTAAAGATAAATTTTTAAAATTCTTTTATTAAGTGTTTATTTTAAAAAAGTATCTAACAGCCAAAAATAATTTGTTTGCATACCATTTTTTGTCATGAAACTGAGTGTTTTATAATTTTCCTATAGAATGAATTTTTAATTTCTATACATATTCTCATAACACCAGGAGTTTTCGTACGAAAATAATTTGTTTCTATGATTATTCGGAAATCGTAAGATGCGGTCTGGTGTGAGGTAGGTTTCATAAAAACATTTTCTTTATCGTGCCAACGTTTCGATCTTTACTGAGAACATCTTCAGGGGTCAGTAATCACCACACATTGTTTCTAAGATTGGAAGTTCGTAACATTCGAACATTGCAAAAAATATAAGAGAAATCTTCGTTCTTCCAGAGACTAAAGTGCAATATTTTTCCCAAAAAAGCTCTATTGGCGTTATTGTTAATCGTATGTTATATATAACCAAGACAAATCCGTAAAAAAAATTTGAAAAAGTGTGTATAAGTGTTTGTTATGAAAAAAAAGTATCGATCAGCCAAATATAATTGTATTTGTACTTCATATGTTGTCATGTACATCAGTGTTTTTATAATTTTCTATAGAATGATATTGTTAAACTTTCTATAGATATTCTCATCAAATCAAGACTTTTCGTACGAAAGTAAGCTGTTTCTATGAAAACATTGGAAGTTCATAATCTTCGAACATTGTAAAAAATATATGAGAAATCTTCGTTCTTCCAGAGACTAAAGTGCAATATTTTTCCCAAAAAAGCTCTATTGGCGTTATTGTTAATCGTATGTTATATATAACCAAGACAAATCCGTAAAAAAAATTTGAAAAATTGTGTATAAGTGTTTGTTATGAAAAAAAGTATCGACCAGCCAAATATAATTTTATTTGTACATCATATTTTTTCATGTAAATCAGTGTTTTTATAATTTTCTATGGAATGATATTTTTAAACTTTCTATAGACATTCTCATCACATCTCATAAAGAGAAATTATTTTTGTGAAAACGTTTAATGTATATAATCTACCAAATTGGTTAAAATAATATGAAAATGTTTTTAATCGCCAAAAGTAAAATATTTTCTACTAAATAACTCCATTCTACCTAACATTATTTATTGTTTGTAATATCGTTTTATTTGAGAGTTTCAACGAAGACAAATCCAAAGAATTTTGACTAGTGTATACAAGTGTTTGTTGTGAAAAAAGTATAAAATAGCCAAAAATAATTGTATTTTTACGTCATATTTTGTCATGAAAATCTGTTTGGGTTCTTAAAATTTTCCATAAAATGATTTTTTTTAAGTTTCTATAATATATTCCCATCACACCAAGTTTTGCATAAAGAGAAATTATCTGTGTGGAAACCTTGAATGTATCTAATCAACATTGTCACTTATGTTATTGTTAATTATGGGAAAAAATTTTCAATCACCAAAAGAGAAATATTTTCCTCTAAATAACTCCATTCTAACTAGTATTACTGTTTATTTTTTGGTATTTCGTTTTATTTGCGTATTTCAACGATGAAAAATCCAAAGAAGTTTGACAAGTAAGCATGATTTTGTTACAAGAAAAAAGTATCTAAAAGCCAAGTTTTGTCATGTATTTTTATGATTTCTTATAGAAAAGATTTTTCCAATAAAAATTCTCTATATCGAGAGGGTTAACACAATAGGATGTTGTGGAAATTGAATTTCAATGAAAATTGTAACAAACAGGAGAAAATATTTATTTTTCAAATAAGATAGGTGCAATATTTTACCTAAAAAATATACCTTATTAGTTTATATTATTTATTTATTGTTTGTCATATCGTTTTATATGTCACTCGACCATGATTGATTCTTAATTTTTTTTTTTTTAACAAATATATACAAACGTTTATTTGACATAAAAGAGCATCGAACAGTCAAAACAAATTCTATTATCTTTTTGCATGTAAATCTTGATTATTTATAAAGTAAATAGTTAGAAAGAGGTATCATTTTCACTCTAGTTTTTGTTTTACAGAACGACTGTGTACAAATATTGTCATGTATGGGCACTTTAAAACTTGAAGAGAAATCTTCATTCTTCAAATAATAAAGGTGGACTTATTTTTTCTATTTAACTCCACTTTAACTGGTATTTTTTATTTATTGTTTTCAGATGCGTTTTTTAACCGAGAAATAATTTTAAAATTTGATTTGTTTGTGTAACTAAGCAATTATTATAAAAAATTGAGTAAGTAGTTGTAAGAATTTTGTTTCGTGTTTTTTCTATAATACGAATTTATTCATTTCAATTCATATATGATATTTATGTTATCAGCTATGTGTATTTACACAACAATAAACCTCCGGTAGGGAAATGTATGTGAAGATAGAGCATTCCAAAAGTAGGGGTGAAATTTAATAACGTCCGACGTCAGAACGAAGGGAAAAAGAAATCAAGTAGAAAAATAAAACTTTACCGACCTTTATTTTATTATGTTACATCCGAATGCGAAGACGACGACAAAGGGCTCATCGGAAAAATGCGGCACTTCGTGGGATGTTCACAGGTCGCGTTTTCGTTCTCGACTGGCTAAGCTTAGCGACGGCGTTCGGGGGACTTGAAAGAGGGTGGGGAGGTAACAACCCCCAACCCCTAACATCGTTTTATACCAATCCGTTTCATATCGGCTCCTTTTTGTCTTTTTTTTCGTTTTACCACCCTTTGACGAGCACCGAGATTTTCACCAGACTGGACGAGACCCATGGGAAGAGGAAAAGCCCCGTTAACGCCTTTGTCAATACCACGGCTTTGTCGCCGAGGTTTCGCGCCTGTTGAAATTTTGATAATACCATTCAATTCTGTCACAAACAAATAATTTAGGGCTTTGTGCAAAATAAATACAAACCGGGGCATTTGGACCGTCTAATATAAATGCCACTGTTTGGATTCAAATTTTCTACCTATTCCAGAGTAAATACGTACGATCAATGGTTACACCCTTGTTTATTCCATTGTTTCATCACGTTTCAACAAAAGTTTTTTAAAATTAAATATTTCAGAAAAAAATTGATCATTTTATGAAAGCTTTACAAACATTTAACTAGAAAGAAATACAATACAAAAAGTATTAAACAATAATAATAACAATGGGCGCGAGTCCGTTTGTCGAGTTTACGTATTCAAATAAATAACAAATACAGAAATTCACATATTAAAATTGAGCAAAATATTATTTTTTAACTAAAAATGGAACATTAATTAAAATTAAATTCATACACCAAATACTTTATATAAATTGTTATCATTTATTAATTATTTCAATTAATTAATATTTATTTTAATTTTATTACACAAACGTTCTTCAAAAGATAACAAGTGAATTATCACGATCAAATTAAAAAAATATCTCATAATTGGAAGAGGGTATTATGAGGACAAAGGAATCATAGCTATGTCTTTCTCTCATTCTCTCTGTTTCTCGCTCTCTCTCTCTCTCTCTCTCTCTCTCTCTCTCTCTCCATCACTCCCTCTCTCTCATTTTCACTCTCTATCACTATCTCTCTCTCTCTCTCCCTCTCTCTCTCTCTCTCTCTCGGTCTCTCTTTCTCTCTCTCACTCCATGCCTTTCTGGCACCCTCTTTCGCGCTCTCAATCTCTCTCTCTGACCCTTTTTTCTCTCTCTCTTTCTCTACCACTCCCTCCCCATTTCTCTTTCTTTCTCTCTCTCCCTCTCGGTCTCTCTTTTTCTCTCCATCTCTCTCTCTCCATGCCTTTCTGGCACCCTCTTTCGCCCCCCCAATCTCTCTCTCTCTCTCTCTCTGACCCTTTTTTCTCTCTCTCTCTCTTTCTCTACCACTCCCTCCCCATTTCTCTTTCTTTCTCCTCTCCCTGTCCCTCTCTCTCTCGGTCTCTCTTTCTCTCTCCATCTCTCTCTCTCTTTCTGGCACCCTCTTTTGCTCTCTCAATCTCTCTTGCTTTTTATCGCTCTCACAATCTCTCTCTGTCACTCCCTATCTCGCTCTCGCCCTCTCCGACAATCTCTCTCTCTCTCTCTCTCTCTCTCTCTCTCTCTCTCTCTCTGACTCTTTTTCTCGTTCTCTGTCTGTCTGTCTGTCTATCTGTCTGTCTCTCTCTCTCTCTCTCTCACACTCTCTCTCTCTCTCTCTCTCTCTCTCTCTCTCTCTCTCTCTAGCACTCCCTCCCATATTTCTCTTTCTCTCTCCCCCTCAATCTCTCTTGCTCTCTCTTTTATTTCTCTCTCATTCTCTCTCTATTTCTCACTCTCTCTTTCTCTTTCTGTCACACACACTCACTCTCACCCTTTTTCTTTTGTACCTCTCTTTTTCTATCGAACACCCTTACGCTCAAAGAAATTCAAATCATCGATGATAAAAATTAATCACCGTAAAACAGTGATAACTGAAATTGGAAAATAATACCATATGCTCATTAAAAAAAGTCGACCTACGACGGAGGAAAACATGTTAGAAACAAATAAACACTATTGACCCCTTAATGTTGGTGACATTTCATTTTTCTTTCATTTTAAAATTTTTTTCTTTTGTACCTCTCTTTTTCTATCGAACACCCTTACGCTCAAAGAAATTCAAATCATCGATGATAAAAATTAATCACCGTAAAACAGTGATAACTGAAATTGGAAAATAATACCATATGCTCATTAAAAAAAGTCGACCTACGACGGAGGAAAACATGTTAGAAACAAATAAACACTATTGACCCCTTAATGTTGGTGACATTTCATTTTTCTTTCATTTTAAAATTTTTGTCGGGTTTCTAAAAATTTTACTAAATTTGATTTCCAACATCAGGATAAAATAAATATCCATTTCTTTAAATTTTATTAAATTTAAATTTAAGGTAATGTACAGACACACAGACAAATAAGTATTTTACAAAAGTATAAAAGTTCTGGATTTGCTGAAAATCCTTATTTATGCTTTTTTACAATCATAGTAAGTTTATGTTCTAAAGAGCTTGTGAATATATCTTTATTGTTTATTCCATATTAATTTTAAGGATTTATTTATATTTTTTAGATCAAAATGTAATCGTTATAATTAAAAAAAGGCAATTTTTTTCAATTTTGCTGTTGTTTATTTCATACGTATAAATGTTTATGTCATGAACAAACGTGTGTTTTTTATGTTTTTCTTTTGATGTTAATTTTCGAGGAGAAACGAAACAACACTTTTGCCTAAATTGCACAGTTGGTTTGCCAAAATCCGACTTAACATTTTTATATTTTCCCCGCTGCTTTGGAAAAAAGGACTTTATGCCTACTCGGCGGTCAATGGAGGTTTCCCTGTTTTATATAACAAGAGGAAATATCCAACGATTGTTGGAATTGGAAAGGGCCGCTTTGGAATGTCCGATAGGTGAAAACGTTCCCTTTCTTGTACGAACGTCCCTCCATCCTAATTTCGACCGACTCGGATTCCCGATTCCTTGTCCTTATAACCGACGGCTCGTGTCTACGTGGCTTATTCAAAAAGGAAAAGAAAAAAGGAATATGTAAAACAAACATTTATAAACAACATGTCCAATTTAATAAAACCATTCTTTAAAAAAAAATCGTACGAATCAGCTGTTTTATTGGTATTGGTAGCCCTGGGCCAAACCTTGGTCTACAACTCAATAATCCTCCATCACCCTAGACAGAAAATATTTTACTAACCTAATTAAAAGTCATTGGGTTTCTGTCATTACTCACGCCAATGGATAGATTTAAGTATATACAGAAACGAATCTTTCTTTCCTAAAAAAATCTTGCCCAAAGACGAAGGTCACGCTCAAGTAGAATTTAAATATCGTTAAAAATCCTACACGCTCCCTATGGAGTAGAAATGGTCAAGTATTCACATTAGACTACTTTTCTCTGCGAGCTTTGTCCTAAAAGTAAGGCACCGTGTGTCAACTGTCTTCAGTAAATTTCGAAAACCGAAACTCAAGAAATGCGACATGTGCAAAAGCGATGCTCATGCACATATTTAATATCGTATTGTGTCCTATACCCCCCCCCCGGAAGAAACCATATAACCGTTAGTCATATTTTGAAATGTTTTATATAAAAGAGAAGTGTAACGTAAAATTAAGTCCCTTGGATCAATTTGAGGTACTGTTTATGCACAAGTAGAATTGAAATATCAAGTGGCATACCTTCACGCTCATCATAAAGAGCTATGAACTATCGTTAGTCACTGAGAACAACGTTATACATTAGTTGATTTTTTTATGTAAGGTATTGGCTGAAATGAAAAAGTCGTCACGAACGGGATTCGAACCCACGACCTTCGGGCCAATACGCCGCTGCTATAACCACTTGAGCTAACATGACTTCGATCCACTTAGACACCAACGTCCCATCACAACCTACAACCTTTCGAATTTTCCCTCCTTTTTGCCATCCTGCTCGTGACGCTAACGTTTTCATGTCAACCAATACCTTACAGGAGGCGTCGGTGGCTGTAGGTGGCCATTCACGATCACTCCAAATGGAACCGCACCAAGCCGTACAGCTCCATTTGGAGTGCCTGAAATTTGAGGGAACTGAATAGAAGCCGTAATACCCACATCAATTTGATGCAAGATCTTTCCCTTGGACCCGCTGATTGGAGGAATATTTAAGGATGGATGAAACGTCTTATTTATTCATTATATTAAGTGTTCTATTGACCAAATTACTTATTTCAATTATGTTTTTTGTAAGGTTTTGGTTGAAATGAAAAAGCTAGTGCCACAAGCGGGATCTGAATCCATGGCCTTCGGCTAAATACGCCGCTGCTCGACCACTTGAGCTATCGTGACTTCGATCCTCTCCGACACCAAAAAATGGCAAAAAGAGAGAAAATTCGAAAGGTTGTAGGTTGAGATGGGGAGTTGGTACCCGAATGGATCGAACTATCGAAGTCAGGATAGCTCAAGTGGTTAGCGCAGCGGCGTATTTAGCCGAATGTCGTGGATTCGAATCCCCTCGTGACACTATTTTTCATTTCAACCAAAACCTTACAAAAAAAAAGATTAACGTCTTATTTATATTTCCTTCAGCTTGATTAGAAAACAAAAGACAGTCATGAGAGAAATCATCACTACAAGAAAGGTTGGCAACCACATTACGATTTCTCGCTACATGGATGAACTACAAAGAACCTAACTTCTCTACTCCGATTTCTGATCATTGTTAGGGGTTATGAATACCGCATCTCTCATTGCATTTGTATCCTTTGTTTTGAAAACGTCGACCAACTGGTTGAGGATCGAATTTCTTTTATTCCTATCGTGGTAATATAATCATTGTCCACCACTTTCATAAACATGGTAAACTTTCATACAATTCAATCACCTCAACAATAAAATCTCGATTGGATGTCATTGCCAATAAAGAATAAACGTTTTTGACTTTTTGAGAATGTACGACGGAGATGTTTGCTCAGTGACAGAAAGACGGAGACTGTGCCAAAAAAAAACGCGGGTTTTCTCATTCACGACCATGCCAGCGCTCCAATATTCCACCGTTCACGCCAAATTTTCCCATTCACGAACGCGCCATGCCGTCGGTGCGCCGTAGATATTTGGAATGGCGCGATGGAGTTTGGACCGGTCGAATATTCGGCACAGCCGGGCACGCCAGTTCACTTTTGCCATTGACCTGGTTTTTGGAACGGCGTCGCTTCGTTTGGACTGCTAGGAGCGATCGTGAATGGCCACCTAAGGTTTACTCGTTGACAGGGCGCTCATCACTGTAAGGCAAAGGTTCCGGGTTCGAATCCAGCGGCCCTGCATTCCAAACCGACATACTTACAAATGGGCTTTTTTTCAAAAACACCGGCACCCTGAGGGTGCCCTTGTAAAAACCTTACATAAAAATAATAATTTAAAAAAAATTAATTGAAAGAAGTTATTTGGTCAATCGGATCACGAAGTATAATGGGGTTATACATTAGCATACAAACGCGAGCTGTGGTCTGAAAGTAACCATAGGTCAACTATCTACAGGAAATTCCAAAAATTCGGAACCCAAAGAACTGCCATGCTCCAAAAAATTTTTCATCGTTTGGCATTCTTACACGCTATTTATATGGAGTCCTGTTACACTTGTCATAACTTGTTGAAGTCGTAAGGGGCGGTCAAGAATGAGTAAGTTTAGAAGAAAACCTTTTTCATTTTTTTTGCGGCGTTTCGACCTTTATTCGGGTCATCTTCAGGGCGTAAAGTAATAAACCAATATGACACCACAAGAATAGCACCGCACGTTATGCCTTGAAGATGACCCGAATAAAGGTCGAAACGTCGGTAAGAAAATGAAAAAGTGTTTTTATAAACTACCCCACGTCTGCTCCTCACGACTTCAACAAATTATAAAACAGCAGGCCATTAAGAAACACACACTTGTCTTAATATTTGTAATAATGAGAAAATCACCGCAAGCCGATAAGAAAGGTAGCTTTGACCTGAAACGAAGTCACGCGGGTCAACCTGAGATACTGCTGTTCAAGCAGAATTTAAATACCAGGTCGAATTCCTACACGCTCTTTATAAAGACCCATAAAATCATAACGTTTGTCACATTGAGCAATTTTTCTCTCCATGCAGTTACAAAAGGGATCGATCTGATGTCACATGAATCTACTTTTTTCTTTTTTTTTATGAGGTTTCGCAACAGCAGAGGTTATATATCAGCTGCCGGTGTTTTTGAAAAAAAAGACCATTTGTAAGTATGTCGGATTCGAATGCAGGGCCGCTGGATTCGAACCCGGGACCTTTACTTTACAGTGATGAGCGCCGTGTCAACGCCTAAACCATTACAGCCAACATGAGTCTACTTGAAGTATTGACATGTTAAACACAATTTATATTTCAGGTTGTGTAAGGGCATAAAAAAGTTTCTCCGTGTTTCTAACGTTATCTCCATAGGTAGCAACATATGGCCTTAAGTCACCGTGTATATAGCATCTAAACTAATATAATATGAAAAACCTTGAAGTTTGTGAATTAAATTCACGGTTGTCCTTTATCACCTGATTTATTCCGATTGTGAAATGGTTGAGAAATCGAAGGGATAAAAAATGAAACGACTTTCCGTCTCGCATAAATCATAAAAGGTCCCCTCTCTCGAAATTCCTAAAGGGGTGACCTGTGGACGAATTCCATTATTCTTGACTGAGGCCGAGCAAAGGTATGCAAGGGCGAAGCCGACCGTACTTCATTCGGACCTTAACCGTTAACGCACAAATGCACAGTGAAAAACCAGCCGGAATACAAATTGGGCATAAACAATTTCGGCGGAACGGAGTCTCCCGCCTTATTGCCTGACAATTTATTGCAGCGGCGCCGATCCTCAGAAGGTTTCACTTTATATCTGGCATATATAATATTTGCTCGTTCTAGCTTCATATACGACTCGCCCCACCTCGCTTATGAACCCGGCTTGGAAGTTGTTGGAATTGACTCACTATATATCAAGCGTGAACTGCCACCCTTTGCCTTTCCTAACCCTTTCTGCAAAGGCCGATCCTCAATATCGCCCCGTGTCCTCTGCACATTCGAGATGCCCAAAAATATAACACACTTTATATTCAAAACCGCAGGCCATCTCATATTTTGTGTTATAATCCTCAATTCAACCGACTGAGATCACAATTTTAAAAATAAGTAAAAATTCCAATTAAATATTCTTTTCATCTAAGGTTTTTGGCTGAAATGAAAAATAAAATAAAAAGAATAATTAATTGAAATAATTAAAATGGTCAATTATATCCACTAAGCAAGTACGGATTAATAAGTAAAACTAGAAAATTGAAATTGATAAAAAGGTTGTACAACATATTTCCATCGAAAATTTTTAAAAGGACCCAAATCAAAATTTCCTACTTCCTTTAAATAATGAGTTTTAAACTGCTGGAAATTTGGACTTTACATTTAGTCATTCACAAATCTATATAATTTTTTTTAAATAAGTAAAAGTAGAAAAGAAATCGATAAAAAGAATTATACAACATATTTCCATGTAAAACATACTAGAGAAAATAAGCCATCATAGAGGTCTAGTCACTTTATGATTAAAATCACATTTTTGAAATGTAGTTGTGTTTGTGACAAAAAAATCTTTGAAACAAGACAGAGGAAACCGAATTTTTAAAAGGACCCAAATCAAAATTTCGTGATTCTTTTAAATAATTAGTTTTGAACTTCTGGATTCTTGGACTGTAGATTTAGTAAATCGCAAGTCTATTTAAAAACTTTTTAAAATAAGCAAAAATAGAAAAATTATTAAAAATAATTGTACAACATACTTCCATATAAAACATATTAGAGTAAACAAACCAACATACATATCTAGTCACTTTATGACAAAAAGTCACATTTTTGAAATGTATGTGCATATCTGACCAAAAAAAACTCTTTGAATCAAAGCAGAGAAAACAAAATTTTTAAATGACCCATTAATGTAAATAATTAGTTTTAAACTACTGGATTCTTGGACTTCTTTAGATTTAGTCATTCACAATTCTATGTAAAAAAAAATTAAATAAATAAATGTAAAGAATTGTACAAAATATTTCCATGTAAAACATATTAGAGAAAATAAACCAACATAGGTATCTAGTCACATTATGAATAACACTCACATTTATGAAATGTATGTGTTTTCCTGACAAAAAAATCTTTGAATCAACACAGAGGAAACCGAATTTTTAAAAGGACCCAAATCAAAATTTCCTGTTTCCTTTATATAATGACTTTTAAACTACTCGATTCTTGGACTGTAGATTTAGTAAATCGCAAGTCTATTTAAAAACTTTTTAAAATTAGTAAAATAGAAAAGAAATTGTTAGAAAGAATTGTCCAAACATATTTCCATATAAAACATATTAGAGAAAATAAACATAAATATCTAGTCACTTTATGACAAAAACTCACATTCTTGAAATACAGGTGTGTTTGTGACAAAAAAATCTTTGAATCAAAGCAGAGGAAACCGAATTTTTAAAAGGACCCAAATCAAAATTTATTAAAAATAATTGTACAACATATTTCCATATAAAACATATAAGAGTAAACAAACCAACATACATATCTAGTCACTTTATGACAAAAAGTCACATTTTTGAAAGGTATGTGTATATCTGACCAAAAAAATCTTTGAATCAAAGCAGAGATAACAAAATTTTTAAATGGCCCATTAATTTAAATAATTAGTTTTAAACTACTGGAATCTTGGACTTCATTAGATTTAGTCATTCACAATTCTATTTTTTAAAAATTTTAAATAATTAAAAATAGAAAACAATTGATAGAAAGAATTGTACAAAATATTTCCATGTAAACATATTAAAGAAAATAAACCAACATAGATATCTAGGCACTTTATGATTAAAACTTACATTTATAAAATGTATTTGTGTTTATGACAAACAAAATCTATGAATCAAAGCAGAGGAAATCGAATCTTTAAAAGGACGCAAATCAAAATTTTGTGCTACCTTTAAATATTGAGTTTTACACTACTGGATTCTTGGGTTTTACATTTAGTCATTCACAAATCTATATTTAAAAACAATTAATTTAAAACAAATTCTCACTACTATTTTCACAACTGTGTTTGCTTTTTACCTTAGTAGACAAGGATTTGTCCGGCTACTCTAGGAATAGAAAACCCCACGGAAACTATGGCCGAAAACGAGATCACGGCCCTTGAGTGGGTGACAAACTTTCTCCTTTCAATTTCTTCAACTTTGCGAAGAAGAAGGTAAATTTGATTCGGACTTCAGGCAGTTCGCAAACTCGATACAGAAGAACCGAAAAAAAACGCACACGTTGCATTCTATTGCGAGCCGGATTGCACTACGTCTGTCTGCTATACGTATTTGTAAGAAATATTCGCAGATAATGTGAAAAAAAAGCGAGATTTGCTAAACCAAAATATGTTTATTTTTTTTACTCATTAGTGATATCCAGCATTTTTTTGTAATTTCAAAATATCTAAAACCATTTATTTATTTTTTTAACATGTCTCCATGGTTAACATCGCACATAAACTTTTGTAAATGAGATTAAAAAACAAAACAATTATTTGAAAGAAAACAATGATTATCTGTTATGTATGATTAAAGTAATAAACCATAAATAAATTGATTTCAAGACGCATTCTGTTTCAAAATGAAACAGTAAACAATTATTGGTCACATACAAAATTCTGATAATTTGCAGGTCTATAATGTTTGGTTGAAATGTAATTATCTTTTTTATAAGAGAGAGAAAGAGTGCGATAGGGAAAGAGATAGAATCAGTGTGTTCGAGAAGGAATAACAACAAAAGGAAATAATTTATAGATAAATTTACATTTATTTGAATGACAAAGAGTAATGTAGAGGAGGAAGTATAGAGCGAGAGATAAAGATGGATAGACAGATACATAGTTAGATACATAGACAGATAGATAGATAGACGAATGGATGGATAGATGGATAGATAGGTAGATAGATAGGTAGGTAGTTAGGTAGATAGGTAGATAGAAAGATAGATAGATAGGTAGATAGATAGATAAACGAATGGATGGATAGATAGATGAATAGATAGATGGATAGATAGGTAGATAGATAGGTAGGTAGGTAGATAGAAAGATAGATAGGTAGATAGATAAATAGATAAACACATAAATCGATAAATCTATAAATAGATAAATAAATAAATAGATAAATAGATAGATAGATAGGTAGATAGATAGATGGATGGATGGACGGATAGCTAGATAAAAAAATGAAAGGATGGATAGATGAATAGATTGGTGGATACATGGATAGAGACATAGAGAGATGGGTAGGTAGGTAGATAGATAGATGGATGAATGGTTGGATGGATGGATAGATAGATAGATAGAAAGATGAATGGATGGATAGATAGATGGATAGATAGGTAGATAGATAGGTACGTAGGTAGGTAGGTAGGTAGGTATGTAGGTAGGTAGGTAGGTAGGTATGTAGATAGAAAGATAGGTAGGTAGGTAGGTAGATAGATAGATAGATAGATAGATAGACAGATAGATAGATGGATGGACGGATAGATGGATAGAAAGATGAATGGATGGATAGATGAATAGATTGGTGGATAGATGGATAGATTCGTAGATAGATACGTAGGTAGGCAGATAGATAGATAGATAGATATATAGATAGATCGATAGATGGATAAAAAGGTAGATAGATATATAGAAAGATAGATAGATATATAGATAGATCGATAGATGGATAAATAGGTAGATAGATAGAAAGATAGATCTAGATGGATGGACAAAGAGATAGATAGAAAGATGAATGGATGGATAGATGAATAGATTGATAGATAGATAGATAGATAGATAGATAGATAGATAGATAGATAGATAGATAGATGGACGGATAGATGAATAGATTGGTAGGTAGAT